>NC_030385.2:47268441-47273441 GCF_001625215.2 Daucus carota subsp. sativus | reverse complement strand
TACTAACCCCTTTGAGAATTCGTCAAAAACTCGAACTTCGTTATATCTGCTCCGATTCAGTATCGATTGACCCAAATATGGTCGTGACCAAATTCATATATCCATAGGGACCCTCCGGGTTTAGGGTTTAGGGTTTAGGGTTTAGGGTTTAGGGTTTAGGGTTAGGGTTTAGGGGTAGGGGTTTAGGGGTTAGGGGTTTAGGGGTTAGGGGTTTAGGGGTTAGGGTTTAGGGTTTAGGGTTTAGGGTTTAGGGTTTAGGGTTTAGGGTTTTTTTTTTTTTTGGGTAAATGAGGGCGGCACCTCGTATGGATTTTATATCAGAAAAAAGAAGAATACAAAGAGAGGACTCCTCTCAGACCACAAACCTCTAAGAACAAACTCAAAGAGGCCAACAACCACTACAGCTATTAAAATAAAATAAAAATACAAGACCTCCATCTAAGAAAATAGACTAAAAAGATCCAAACTAGAAATAACCACCACCAAAATTCTAGCCAATAAAAGTAGCCCCACTGAAGCAACACAGCACTTGACTTAAACCAAAGCACGTGGGCCCCTCCACCAATTCCACAAGCAATCAAAATACTCCAGTGAATGAGAATATACATGCAAGCCCCTGGACTATTCCCCAACTGAGTCAAGCCAATATAACACACGGCCATGCAAGCAAAAAACTCCCAGACTAGCTCATACATATTAAAATCACCTCTAGAACTCCACAAAATTCCATACCAGAGCAACTCCCAGCAGCAGCGAAAAAATTTAAAAATTAAAGCGCCAAATTCCAGAAATTGCACCAGAGATTTCAGAGAATTCAACCTACACCAGCTCTTAGTATACCTATACCTCGAATACCAGAAGCAAAAAAGCGATAAGAAAATACCACTATAAATCACAACAACACCAGAGCTTCTCATCACTAAAAAACCAGCGCACCAAAACAAATTTACCAAACAAACCGCCATATACCAGATGCTAATAATACTCAGACCCCACAGAACTAAGCACACAAGCATACGGAAACAAAAATACCAGCCCCTTACAACTAAAATCTCACTACTGGAACCCATACACATTACGTTTGGATTGAAGGGCGCTCAACAAAAATATCCCACTTCGAAAGCTCATCTCTCACCCTCGAAGTATTTACCACAGCCAGGCCCTGCAATTTTTTGCGAACATCATCGGTAATATCTGCACTAATTTGCCAGGCTCGCTTCTTTTTCTTCTGAAAAAGACGCCTATTACGCTCCTGCCAGATATGAAAAATAACAGCAGCCAGGACCAATTTATTTATCAAAACATACAGAGATTTTCCCTTCCAATTAGCAGCAGCATAAAGAATAGAGCCCTCCCAATTTCCTTGAAAACACAGCAAATAGCCACGCCTCTGAAACTCCACCAGAATTTGGTTGCAAAATTCACACTCAAAGAAAAGATGGGACAGCGAGTCTGGCACCATATCACAAAAACTACAGGCCACCGATTGCTGAACCTGCCAGCTCTTTAGCCGAACTTGAGTCAGAAGGCGGTCTCGAATAGCCAGCCAAAGCGTAAAACAGTGCTTAGGAATGCTCTTGCAAAACCAAACCAAGTGCCACCATAAAACTTTACTTCTCGTTAGCCGAAGATCATCCCAGACCTGCGATATACTAAACTGCACCTTCTTGCCATACTTAGAAATCCAATTCACAATATCAGACCGCTCCGAGAATTGAGGATGAATACTCTGAAGCTGAGGAACCTTCAATAAAAGACCTGAAGGCCATTCCCACTGCCCATCCACAATAAAATCAGCCACCTTATTAGCTTTATGTAATCCCATCTCTGCAATATCCCTGTGACTACAGAAATTAGACAAAGGAACATCCAAGACCCACGAATCAAACCAGAAATTTGTTTTCTGCCCATCCCCCACCTGGGCTCTAATAAAAGGCCGCACCTCTTCTCGAAGAGCAAGAATGTTTTTCCAGCTCCAGGACGCATCCCACGCAACTTTAATATCCCAAAAACTCCTTCGTTTTAACCGGTAATCATGCACCCATTTCACCCAAAGCGAACATTTTTCAGAGACAATATTCCAAATATGATAAACCATCAGAGCTTTGTTCCAACATCTCAGAGATCTCAGACCCAAACCCCCTTCTTGTTTAGGACAGCAAACATCCTTCCACGACACTTTAGCTTTCCCTCTAGCAGCATCCTTCCCCCCCCAAATAAAACCTCTGATCAGCTTTTCTATTTGCTTAGTTACCGAGATAGGCAACAGAAAAATAGAGCTCCAGTACACTTGCATAGACAATAACACCGAAGTAGCAAGTTGCACTTTGCCAGCATAATTCAACCATTTATTCTCCCACGAATCAATTTTATCACGTACTTTTTGCACAAGAGGTTTACAATCATTGACCCATAAAGCTGTAGAAATTAGAGGCACACCTAAATAGCGAACCGGTAATGTTCCAACATTAAAATCCAGAATACTCTGAATTAGCACCCTATCATCATGAGAGACATTACCAAAAAACACATTACTCTTCCCATTATTAGGCCAGAGCCCCGAACACCTGCCAAACTCATCCAAGCATTCTTTCAAAATATGGACAGAATACGGATCCGCTGCACAGAACAAGAACAGGTCATCCGCGAAAGAGAGGTGTGTAATTCCTTGCTTTGCACACTTCGGATGAAACTGAAAATTACCTTCTTCCATAACTCTCCTTCTAATCATTAACGAAAGCATCTGCATCACCAAAGTGAACAAATACGGAGACAATGGATCACCTTGGCGCAAGCCCTTTTGCCCTTTAAAAAAACCGTGCATTTGTCCGTTAAGAATAACCGAATAGGAAGGAGTAGAAATACATTCTCGAATCCAGTCAATCATCTTCCCCGGAAAACCACAATTGAAGAGCATCAACAAGAAAATCCCACGACACACTATCATATGCTTTCTTAATATCAACCTTTATGGCACAGCGGGGAGCTCCAACTTTTCTATGATAATTCTTCATAAGCTCCTGCGTTAACAGAATATTATCACTAATCCGACGCCCCGGGATAAATGCATTCTGAGTATCATCCACCAAATCATTAAGACATCCCTTAATTCTATTAGCAATGATTTTAGTAATGCACTTGTACAAGACATTACAAAGCGCAATGGGCCTATACTCGCCAACAACTGTAGGATGATCAGTTTTAGGGATAAGAGCAATCAAAGTAGCATTCACTTCTTTTAGAAGCTTACCCATCACAAAAAACTCTTTTACAGCTTGACACACATCATCACCTATAACCTCTCAAGCCTTTTTGAAAAAAAGAGCCGAGTAGCCGTCAGGGCCAGAGGCCTTATCATCACCCATCTGAAAAATAACCTCCTTAATCTCCTCAGAAGACACCTCACGAATTAAATCAGCAGCTGAATTAGCATCTAATTTATTTGCAAAAGGCTCTAACCCCAAACAATTATCACACTCATCTTTAGTGCCCAACAAATTCTTGTAAAAATCAACAAAATGAGCATTCATGTCATCCCCCTGAAGCACATCTCCCTCCTCATTGGTAATTTCCAGAACTGATTTTTTAAGTCTTCTAGAATGAAGACTTCGGTGAAAAAATTTCGAATTCTGATCACCTACTTTTAGCCAGTGCACTTTAGCTCGTTGCTTCAACAACCTTTCTTCCTCTAGTTTACAAGCTCTATACTCCCTTGAGATGGCCAGCTCTTGGTGACAAAGATCATCATCAAATGGAAACAAGTCTAACTGCTTCTAAATGTCAACTAGCTTAGACTTTAAAATCTGGCTCTTCTCCGATAAGTCTCCTCCCTTCCACGATTCAGCTTTAAAAATTTTCTTCAACCGATGCAATTTTTGAACAACCTGATACATTTTCACACCACCAATTCTATGAGACCAGATGCCTGAAACAAGCTCTAAAAAATTTTCTCGATAAGCCAAGAAATTATTAAATTTAACAGAGCTCTTAGATCTCCTTCTCACTAACTTTAAATCCACAATAGCAGGGCTATGATCACTAACGCCGCGCGGAAGAAACTTAGTATTAACCCCAAAAAATTTCTGCAGAAAGCTCAAATTGGCCATCACTCGATCCAATTTTTTAACAACTCCGACCCCATGGGGCGCCCCTGTCCAAGTAAAGTGAATACCTGAATACACAATATCTTGCACCTCTATATAGTTCACACAATCCTTAAACTCCTGAACAGCAGGGGACCTACTATCAACACCTCCTTGCATCTCAGAATCAGACAACATAGCATTAAAGTCTCCCATAACGACCCAAGGGGACGTTGCGGTCAACATACTATAAGAACACAGAGAATGCCACAAATCCCGACGAATCACATGGTCATTCGCTGCATAGACAATTGAGCAATGAAAAGAATTTTTACTTTCCAGCTCAGTGACCACACAGTGAATTACTTGATCAGTCGAGAGAATTTCTAACACATCAAACAACAAAGGATTCCAGCCAATCACAATTCTACAGCCTTTTAAGCAATGCTCAGAATTCGACAACCAATCCCAACCTCGAAACATTCTATTAAACACAATATTAACACGCCCTTTTGCAACATGAGTTTCGATAAGAGCACACAAACCCACTTGATTATCCAAAATTAAATCAGCAACTTCCTTGCGTTTTGAGGGCTGATTAAACCCTCGAACATTCCAGAATGCTAACTTATCCATAAAAAAGAAATAAAATAAGACAACTAACCAAACAGGAGGCTTTAGGACACCACCATGTCTGGACTACTCTCATCATCCGCAACTCCATCTCCTACATCTTCATCCATGCCCTGATCTTTAGTACCTTTCAGCATGAAATCATCGAGCTCATCAAAATCAGAGTTATATTCTGACTCCGTATTTGTTTCACATTTAAGAAACTCATTATGTTTCTTGAAATTCAATTCATTTTCCCCTGCTGCTATCTGCTCATCTAACAAAGCCATTTCAGCAGGCGATAAT